>NC_060892.1:26315059-26355059 GCF_014805685.1 Silurus meridionalis
AACAGCTTGATAAATCTAAGGATAAATCTCCACTGCCTTAACGCTTGAGTGTTTTGTAAAGCACTTGGAAAGCAGCATTAAGGAAAAATGTTTGCTGTAATTAGGAGCTCTGATTGTGCTTTCCTGTGCTGATCAATATCCACTTCCCCATCAGTAGAAACTACTTCAGTATATCGGATGTTGTTCATTTTTTTTTTGGTCTCTGGACATCATCTCTTGAGCAGATTGAATCTCTGGTGAATCTTTTAATCATCATTAATTAGGAGACCAAACGCAGATGAGTAATCAGATATGGCAATGAGGCATTTCTGTTTTGCACTTGCCCAAACATGCAATCTACAAGCTTAACCTTAACTCTAAACATCGCATTTATCTCCCTGCTCTGATTGATGCTGTGTGATCCTGTTCTGTACGTCCATACAAAAGAGATTTTTCTACAACATGATCATATAATGTAGGAAATGTATAAATGTATAAATCCTGCAAAGAGAAAATGACATTCATGTAATATTCAGATCAGATTTGGTATCAAGCCGTAAAGTGGATTCTTTCTGACTTTTTTTTCAGCCAAGCATCACCAATGTTAGTAAGAAAAACAATGAATGATATGAAGGTGAATGATAGGAGCAATGCTGGGGCCGATTTCTTTTTAGCCCCGACTGTAGATTTTCATTTTGGGTGATTCTTTGACGCAAAAATATTTGTCTGTCTGTCTCTCTCAGGTCACAGGAGACTTCGTTAAAGGTAATTGTTTTTTTTTTGTACTTGAATATTCAGTGAAACTAAGTGTCAGAATAAATGGCACTGAATATAATGTTTATTACAATGAATTAAATCTCGAACACATATATGTCTGTTATAAGTGTACGCAATCCCAGATTAAACAAATCGCTCAGGATGGAGATTGGATGGATGTCAGACAGTTTTAAAATGAGATTAAGATTCTCATCCAAATCTCAGAGAAGTGCCTTCTTCAGTCATCACGCTTTCTCTGTCGTCTACCTGTTATCACTCTGTCCTCCTTTGCTCCTCATATCCTTGTTTCATGACCTTCATTAGAGGTCAGAGAGATCAAAGTTCACGTCAGCCCTCGTCTGGAGAAATCCAGGGGTGACTCTGACATGATGAGAGCAGGTGAGTGCTAATAACTGGCTCATTTAGACATTCACCCTTAACTCTCAGCCTCTCATAACTCCAGCCTGGACTTTGTCTCAATTTTAGATATTTGTCAAAGAAAAATAACGATTATTAGAATCGGAGATGAAGATGTGAGGTTTATTAGGGGTGTCCTAACAGAATGACACGTCTGTAGGAACGACCTCGGTTGTAATCACGTCTCGTATCCTGAGGCCTGGTTTTACTCATGAATCAAACATGTATGTTGTGTGTGACACTGTTGCCTGGAGAGGAGGTGAAATTTGGAGTAAGACCTTTAGAAATACCCTGAGAAAGTAAGGCAGTGATTAGTGCTAATGTCTCTAAATGGGGGACAATTTTCTCACAGACCTATTCATTCATTTTAATTATTCTAAAATGCAGGTGAGGCTCAGATTAAAATGAGAAAGAAGGCTATGATACGATATTCACATTAAAGCTTGTTACATTATTGTTGGGGATGTTTATGTTAAAGTGCTCATCATTAACGCATATATACACCGCATACTATATCTTTATTTTATATGCATCGCATTGACATGATGATTTTGTAAATATTGTAAAAAGTGTCATTAGTGCC
Source organism: Silurus meridionalis (assembly GCF_014805685.1). NCBI lineage: Eukaryota > Metazoa > Chordata > Actinopteri > Siluriformes > Siluridae > Silurus > Silurus meridionalis. The sequence continues at coordinate 26,316,795 of NC_060892.1, forward strand.
ATTGAATGTTTTTCAGGCCCTCACGTTTGGATCTTCTTCTCATTTCATCATCTTCATTTGATCTGATGTTGTGTCTTATAACTCTCTCTTGTCTTTTCTCAGTGTTTTGTCTGCATGCCTGTGCGAACGAATTTACTTGACAATGTAAAGCCGAGGGAAATCTGCAGAGTGTGTTATTAGAAAAGTTATTTTAAGTCCATTCTTTCAGGAAATTTGCCATGGCAGCCGAACGCCTATGAAAAGGTCGCCTTGGTGCTGCAGTTGCCATGGCAGCGTACGGTGCCTGAATACGATACTTGAGAAAAAAAACCCCGACACAAACGAACGGGCCATCAGCAGCTCACAAGGACGTCATTCTGTTCATAATTGCAGGCAGCAAAATATTTATCTTCCTGCGACCCTCCGAGTTACACGAGATTCCACTACGGAGAACTGTTTTGCTGCATTTTATCATTAATCAGGAACGAATGAGGTTGCGACTGATTTTGTTTCTCAGACACAATTATAACCTTCCAAAGTTTCTCTATGACACACTGCATATTATAATCCAAACCCTACATTCCTATAAGTTCCTTTTCGCACCAAACATCAGTATCCTGTTGCACCAGTTACAGTTGTTGTGTAAATGATCACTGTATTGGATCAAAATATTTGCTGTTGCATTGCAACATACGACCAAAAGTATTTGGACACCCGACCTGTCTACAAATTCTGCACTGCCAAAAAAAAAAAACAAGGGATTTTTGCTCTAGTGGTCAAATACAAATAACATACATGGAGATGAATTTAAAGTAATAAATATAAGGGAGTGAGGGAGTGTTTAATAGAGAACGAGAACACACCAATGCAGGATGCTAATCTCTGATCTTCTCGGCCAGCCATGTACTCCGTAGAGATCACAATCGAGAAGGACCTGGTCACAGGCGAGACCAAAGTCTTGTCCACCAACACACTACTGCCCAAAGATCTCTCTCATCAGGGGATCAAAGTGTATGAGGATGAACAGAAAGGTGACAGTAGATGAATACCGTGTAAAGCTGCTGTAGATACAAGACTGCTTTACGAGAAGTTCAGAAGCTCAGCTTCTTATATGTAAGAACTTACACAGACACAGAGATAAAAATGTAACTGAAGCAAAATGAGTATATTCCCATTAGAATTCTTCCATTGTAAAGATCTTGTCAATGTGGCCTGTGTGTAGCAGCTTCTCGTAAAGGTCTACCAGCTTAGCATGGCTTAACTGTTGGGATTTTCAGTTATTTTCCTCTCAATTTATCCAAAACTTATAATTTGCTGCTTCTACTGAGCTCAGTTACTAGTCTTTTTGTGTACGTGTCTCTCAAAACCCCAACCACCATCATAATTTATAATTATGCTTTTAACAGTTATGCTAGTTCTAACTTATTATTTGTCTGGCTTTGCTTCTTAGCCACTGCTTAGCCACTGCTTAGCCACTTTGCTAATGTTTGCTAGGCAGCAAACGAAGTGAACATTTTTTCTTTTATCCCACAGTTACTTTACAATCTTCCCCCTCTGTACTATGAGCGCACTGTTACGTCTCTGTGTAATAAGGCTGTCATAACATCCTTTATAACTTTATATTAAGGGAGCAGTTTGTAATATTCAGGGGTGAAGTTCAGTGAAAATTTTGCATTTACATATACGGCGTTTGGCAGAAGCCCTTATTCAGAGCAACTTACAGTTATCTCAGTTATACACCTAAGCAAGTGTGGGTTAAGGGCCGTGCTCAAGGGCCCAGTCTGGTGGTGGGATTTGAGCCCATAACCTTCCAGTCAGAAGTCCAACATCTTATCCACTGAGCTACGGCCTCCTCATATTGACAAGCCCCAGATGATCTCTCCATATCCCCTGAAACGATTTCCTTTTGAAGTGCTTTGTACAGAAAACTCTCATCAGAACCGAACCCTGTTCCAGCGCTAGGCCGGGAAAAAAAAACATTTATAAACTGGATGTTGGTAAACAAACCAAAGCCAGTGTATGATTATTACAAATTTTTAATGATACAATTATAATTGTTATTTTATAGAAATGTATTTTATTACAAACTGCATCTTTAAAATGTGCTAAAGCGTAAAACCACGACGTCATTAAGCATTTATCTTAGCAGCATTGCAGATTGTGAATCTAAATGATAATTATGGCACATTATAGAATTCTGATTATGGCAGCCTTGCAGAAGAATGATTAGTGGAAAAAGCTACAAGTTTGTTAATGGGATTTCTTTCCTGCCTGTTCTGTAGTGGTGCACGAGGTGCGTGGGTCTGACGGTCCACTGACTAACGGCGTGCACCAGCTCAGCTCGTCCGAGGTGGAGGATCTTATCCACAAGGCCGACGAGGCCTCCATGAGCGACGGTAAAGCCACACCCCAGCATGCGGCGGAAGCAGGCGAGAAGCTCAAATCAGGAACAGAGAAGGTAGTGGTTACTCCGGTTAAAGAGATCACCGGTGTAGAAGCCAAGCCATCACCGGCCATGTCCCAGGCTGAAGTAAATGATGCCAGTGCGGAGAAACCAGTCACGATGGTGTTCATGGGCTACCAGGACGTGGAGGACGAAGATGAGACGAAGAAGGTCCTCGGGCTTGAAAGCACCACAGTTAAGGCCGAGCTGGTCGTCATTGAGGATGGAGAAAATAAGAACGAAGCCAGGGAGGAGCAGGCACCACCCAACGGAGGCCCAGCTGAGCCAGCAAAAGCCCAGGAGGAGAAAGGAGAAGAGAAAGGTGAACCTGAGGCTGGCACCGCAGAAATTAAAAGCAAAGAAAAGCAGCCTTGCAAATGCTGCTCCATCATGTAAAAAAAAACCTCCTTTACAGAGAAACTTGGACCTTTTGTTTCTCGGATCGGTGCATCGCGTCACCTAACAGACAAAATAACCCCAAGTAAAAGAGAGGAGAGAAAACATCTCGTACCTTTTTGGTAGAAAGCTCTTGTTTTCTTACTTCATTTGTACCAATTTTATATTTTACTTTCAATTTTTTTTCTCATTTTATTTGAGTTGCTCCTGTTACATTCTTTAGCCTCCTCTGGTTCTGGTTCAGTTGAAGATAAAAACCTGTTAAAGGAGTTGCATCTGATACCTTCTGCATCGATTAACAAACGCTTTCCTGTTTCATCTTTGCGTATGGGGGACTCCGATATCTCTATATGATATACACTATATGAATCAGTTGTTTTTAATATATATTTATTTTGTGTTTATTTTATCCAGCACCCTAACGGTTTTCTTTTGGAGATGCATGACCATGTCCTGTTATTGCATTAGATCTTTCTCAGTGGGTTTCAGGAGGAGCGTGTGAGAGCGAGTGGGGGAGTGTGAAGGCTGATCCATTAATGACAAATTGTCCATAATAATCCATTAAGGAATAGTGGGTGAAATGGGATTTCAGTAGAAGTCAGAACATTTTTTTGTTTTGCTGCAGACCCTCATATTTATTAGTACAAGATGTTTTATTGCATCACACAACTGCATCCGCTAGTCACCTACACACACACACACACACTCACACACACACACATCTGGTATTTTGTCTTAGTAAGATACATAGAGTACTACACATTACTACGTCACACAGTATCAGAGATTTAACCGATTTATTACTAAAGTATATTTTCCCCCATATACAGTATTTTCTTCACTTTCCCTCCACTGCACCTTTTCAGAAAAATCTTAACTTTAAGTGTATAATAAAGGCACTGCCTTTTTTTTTTGGTGGATTCAGGATTTTAGTAGTTTATATTAAGCCTAAGAATCAAACTGGCTTCCTGTACATGCCAATATACACTGCCTTTAGTCTCCTCTCAGGCAGATCATCCACGTCTGTGCTGGAACCTATGCAAGAACACTCGTACGCAAATCCTGATATGATTAGAGGCGATTACATGAATATTTATAGTAAAGAAAGAAGCGCTGGTGTTCGTATCCCACGCATTCAAACATCTGATGCTGAATAGAGTAAATTATACAGTAGATTGGAGTCAAAACAATACTTCCACATCGTTTTCTTTCTTTTTCTTAGAAAATAAATTGTCACCCTTTAACCTATTTATGTCAAATCCTTCAGTGTGTAAGAAACAGCCTGGTATTATCCTCTGAGAACTCATTAAGTGGTGCTAATCAGTCTGAACCCTCACGCAGCGACGGTCGACGCTTTATGCAACAGCAAGGCGAAACTCTCCCAACACGAGCTCTGAGCACCGTATCGCAGCATCGCAGGTGCACCTTAACTTTTATTTTTGTATTCGTGTGTGTTAACAGATTTTTTATTGCTAGTGGTTTGCGTCGTTTAATTCGTTAATTATCTGTAACACAATAGTCAAGTGCTTTATCAGATATCCTAATCGTATGTAGGAGTGGGAAGCTTTTTCAGGAGGTAGTCTGGAGGTAAATGGTGGCTCTGAAGTGTGAAAGTGTGTCCGTGTGTGTTGTTGTGTGTGTGTGTGTGTGATTGTACGTGTGTTCTCCTTTCACTACAGCAACATCACCAGTTCTGCGGAGAAGATTTTTTTCGGGTGCCTTGTGGCTCTCGTTGAGGTTCACTTTGAGTTTCCTGTTAATTTGGGTGTCAATCATGTGATTTTTCCACTGAAAATAATATTCCATCACCTGCTTTATTCCTTTTGAAATGAGTTTTAGAGTCCAGCTGCACAAACATGACCAAGTGCTGATCCCTAATCTTAACCCCAACCCAAACCTAGAGTTAATCTGGGCTTCCTCCTCTTCCCATCACCCTGACTCTCACAAAACACTCAACACCATCACAAGACCTCAGTCTTGCTCAGCAGCGCTCCCTACTGTCTGTCAGTACTAACATTCCAGTTCAGAAGATTGCTTTTTCCACGGCCTGAATGCCTTCTTGCCCTGCCCTCTTTGCCAGGGCATTTTCTCTTTATACATGTGCATGCTTTTTTATAGCTATATATCGATCATTATATCTTCATATCCATATTCATCAGTCATTAAAGTCTCCTCCTCCTCCTCCCTGTAGCTAAAGCCTTGTCCTGTATCATCCATAATGTTCGTCCATGTATTTATCATAGTGTCTCGGAGCATGATGAGTGAAAGTGTGATAGTCGTACAGATGAGGTCACTTCCTGTCTTGGAGCAAAGCTCTCATCTACTTCTGCTACGTTTTTCTTCCTCAGAAGGACAGACCTTTTTTTTTTTTCATTTCCACCTGGGAATGTGTGTGTGTGTGTGTGTGTGTGTGTGTGTGTGTGTGTGTGTGTGTGTGTGTGTGTGTGCTCCCACTGCCACGGCTCTGTGCGCTTTCTCAGCTGTGAAGGTCTGCTTTCCTAATGAATTGAAAGTGCTGTAGAACCAATTTTAGTCCAGATATTAAAATGTGATGTGCTTTAAGGATGCGTCTGCTCCGTCTGCTTCTTATTATATCTTTATTTCTGTTTTTATTTGTTTCATGCTCTCTTGTAGAATCTCATCAGTAAGTTGCAGGTGATGATAAAATGTTTTTAAATATCATAAATTGATTTTATAGAACACCTCACAGCGAAAAGAGGAGAGCCAAATGTCCATAACAAGAACTTTAACCTGAAATACATTCTATTATCTTAATTATATGTAACTATTTTATCATTTTATTTACAAAATCTTAGAAATCTACAATTCATGTGAGAATCATGACGGTCTGAAAAATAAATGTTACTGGAAGAATCACACATTATACAATTCTAATTCTATTCTAATACTTTAAACATATATATATATATAAAATGTATGTAATCAGCTGTAATCTAGAAAAATCACTCGCATGTTGAAAATCAGAACTATTTTCTGTAGTTCAGGTCACAGGTTTCTGGACCTGCTTTAGATTTTAGAAGAAAGCACTGCTTTTCCTGATCAGGAAAGGGTCAAATTATCTCTCTTTCAGCATTACCAGATCTCAGACGCATTCATGTCCCCAGTCTGAGAGTTTAACGTGAGGTCAGCGGTGTGGCCCCGGGGCCCTGCTGGGTGACGTGGAACTAAATTATGTGGCTATTCATTGCTTTTGTTTAGGGCTTGCTGATGGTCAGCAGCATTCCAGACTGATATCCCTGCTCTCGGTACACACACCAAACTCCCACACACTCCCACACACACACACACACACACACACACACACACACACACACACAAAGCAGAAGGGGCCAGATTTTAACAACAACACAGTCTCATCACTCTCCACACTGGGCTTTGTGTCTTTGACTAATACCTCCTGGAACACACACACACACACACACACACACACACACACACACACTGATGCTGTGAGAGGCCATAACACACACATACATGCCAGAATGAAAGGGAGGTGTGGCGTTTGAGACCAAAACAATACCACTGGCCAAAGATTCAGTGCTGGGGATGACTGTGATGGACCGGACTTTAATGCTTTGAGGAAAATGTTCCTGGAACTGTGGACGCTGGGAAATTCACAGGTAAACAGTTTATTTATTATCAGGACATGTTTCTAAAAAAATACATTTGAATAAACATCAGTATGAACACTAGAACTGTTGCATGAACTATTTACACAAGTTATTCAATCTAATATTATTGGCTCAAATCTTAAATTATCAGTATTATGACCACACACACACACACACACACATTTTATTTTTCTTTCAGTGAAACTGCAAAACAATTGAGTTGAGCCTGGTTGCCCACTGTTGTTCTACCTTGGAGAGTGTTTCAAACAAACACAAAAGGTGCTGCATTCCTCAGCACACACACCCCAGAGAGTAACACAACACAGGCGGAGCAGAGAGACATGTTTAAATACACACCTCCATGGCAAGTGCTGTGCTACAGTCTGGAGCATAACAACAATAAGGTAAGAGAATATCACACACACACACACACACACACACACACACACACACACACACACACACACCAGGGTATAAGAACAGAATCAGTATGAGTGACTCCTGAACTGAATTTAGCAGTTATTTCGTTTCTGTGAGTAAACAGTGTAACTTCAGGATCAGCAGTTGTACAATTACACTATTATTTCGATGGTAAAAGCTGAAAATTGCAGCAATGAACATTTTCATTTGTTACACACCAAACTGACATCTTTACTGTTGCACGTGTTATATTTTATATTACAACAAACGTCCACTAGATGTCAGGCTTCACCACTGCAGCGTTCAAAACCTCCGTCCACTCATCCGCTTTATTTATTATTCAACAACCACAAAAAACTACCACAACAATCATCACCACCGCCAACAACTACTGCCACAACAACAGCCACATGCTCCACCACCACCATAAATCACCACCAACAGCAACAATCACCACAAAAATAACCGCCACCAAAACCAACAAGAAAAACAACTACCTCCAACAAAACAACAACCGCACTACTACAACCTCACTCTACACCTAAAATCATTATTTTTAGCCTTCAGTGAATTTATTATAAAAAAAATAAAAATTCAGTGTTTTTGTTGCCGTAATTGTTTTATTGTGGCTGGTAATAAAATGTACTGTTTATTATTTAACATTTATACAGTAGTTCAGTTCTTCTACAGTCTCCAGGAACCTGGTTACTCATATGTACTGTGTGTGTGTGTGTGTGTGTGTGTGTGTGTGTGTGTGTGTATGCACAAGGCTTTCTCTCTCTGTGGTCCTTATACTTGATCTTAACCCTTAATCTATTAGTCTCATACCCTGACAGTCAGTCGGCTGATGGGCGGAGCAGTTTATACGGCCTGAACTTTGTCTGTAAATTTGGTATAATAAAGTCTGAAGGCTCGAGAGTGTGTGAGTGTATAGTTTGAGTTTCCTGCAGACGGTGAGTTGTGTTTAAGACTTTAGTTTTTTCTTTCTTACAGAGAATTTGTTTGTGGTGTTCATATATAATTTGCTCAGTTTTAGATTAAAGGTTACGTGATGTGAATTAATCTGAACTCTATCATATTTTATAGATCAGGAAACGATGATCTAAAATAAAACTAATGATGGCGTGATTTCGATGATAACTTGCAGCTGCATTGTTCACGTTCTGACGTGACGTATTGATCACTGACACTTACAATAATAAGCTGTTGAATAATACAGTGTGTGATGGAGTGTTTTGATGATTTGTACATTAACCCATAAGCAAAATATCAGTCATCTGTGTTAAAATAATGGACGCCTGTATTTCACCATGAGACTCTGAGGATTCAGTATTTTGAAGGTAATATTCGTTTACATGGTGCATCAGTGCAGTAGAGCACTGAAATGTAGGACAACCCTGTAAAATGCTCTCGTCCAATCAGCTTGATGCAGTTGGAAGTTTCCAAGAAGCAGGAGAGTGGAGGTTTTATCAGTGGTGTACAGTCCACAGTGTCACGCATGGACACCCTCTGACAGCCGCACAAACGCCTGACAAACTACGTAATTCAGCTCACATGAACAAGCGCTGTTATCTACACACACTAAGTTTGGAGTTGGAGCAGGTCAGGTGTCACGTCTTTCTCACTTTTAGTGTGAAAAACAACAAGTCTTCATGAGGTAGGAACAAGAGACGTGTGCAGTTCTGTAGCACTGAATTTACCTCTAATATTGTCTTTAATATTATAATATAAAGGATGGCTAACATAAAGAATATATATATATATACACACTAGGACCCAACGTTAGTCCTGTTGATGCCTTACTGCTAATTTAATGCAACACTTTTAACTGAACATTATAATATTGACTGTAACTTGAGTGAAAAAAGCAATTTATAAACTTTTCACATGAATTTCTGAGCTTTTTAGTATTTAGTATGTCCCCGTTTTTGCATTCGGTTTGCGTGAAATTAAGATCGAATCAAAGCAACATCTGATCACACGCTTCATTAGAAGAGATCAGACGTGAAAAACATTCTCTTTGTACAAAGCAGTAAATCTGCTTACATTTATACACAATATTACACTTCATTTTCATTTCCTTAAATCTTTCAAAAGGCCCGTGTTTATGACTAATTTCTGTAGACAGATTTCCAGATCTTCACGTCTTCAGTAGATCCCACACCCTGCACGACTTTAACAGTCAGGATTCCAGTCGTTTTTTTTTTTTTATTTCAATGCAAACCGTTTTGTCTGAAATCTTTTATTGTTTGAAAACTGAACCTGATGTTCTTTAAAGACAAAAGAAGGTTTGGATTGTAAATGATTGAATGAGGGAGCGCTGAAAACTCCTGCGTTTCTCACGGCGAGTATCACGTGCTTCATCGTCACGTTGCGCAGTGAAAATAACCCTTTACTTTTTTTCTCACTATTTAAAAGACTTTCTACAGAAATATTAAAATAAATGTGATTAGTGTTTAGTAGATAAACACGTTACGTGTTGCAGAACTGAATCAGTAATTAAATGCTTCTGATTTTACAGAGACGTTCTGAGACTCATCACGATGCACAGAGACAAGCGAGGATTCTGAGCAGCTCCATTCAGACTCGTGCAGCACGAGACCCTGTGCCTGCTGAGGCCCACAGGTTATCCAGAATCACCATGACTAGCGTTCCTAAACGGTGGGTGATGAAACCCTTGACTCCTAGATTAGAGAAGTCTGATCTCCGGACCTTGCTGAGCCCCGGCGCCGAACCATGTTCCTCAGAGAACAGCTGGAGTCGCAGACAGAATGGTGATTCTCATACATTCAGCTTTGATAACATCCCAGTGACCAAGTCCTCTGTGAGAGTCATGGACGGAGAGAGTTTGGAGGATGTTGTTCATGCCAAACAAGTGACTGTATCTGAAGACAGCAGTACCAGTGAGGACTGGCAGCCTAGTACCCCCAACAGCCCCAGTTCTGCAAGCAGTACAGACTGCCACCAGGGGTTCTACTCATTTGTGGATGATCCAATAAGCCCAGAAGCTGAGAAGAATGAGGTTTACATGGTCTCACCTAAGAGACAGGCCAAACTATCAACTCTGCTAGAGAAGAGTAGCTTTAAGCTGCAGACTTACATGGAGGAAAGAAGACCGGAGAAGCTGTTCCATGGGACTAATGGTGATGACCAGTACTATGTTGATGACGTTTCAGGAGATGACAATGAGGAAGAGAAACCAGACCGGATGGAGATCATCCGGAGTCAGGCACCCAAAAAGAACATTGTCTTCAAAGAGCAGGGGAGTTCCCTGGAGAACTTGGACCTTACCACATCTCCAGAAAGTTTGGTTGAGGGATTTAGTCTGTGTTTCAGCCCTGGGAGCTCAAAGCCTCTGCAGTCTGAAGCAGACCCTGGTACCATTGACAACCAGCAGATTGATTTCAATGCAGCACGTCAACAGTTCCAACTGATGGAGCAAACGAAGCAAAACCCTTTCTTGAGGAGTTCTCAGGAATCACTTTCTCCAAAAAAACGTGAACGATCATTGTCTGCAGGAGCTAAACTTTTCACAACGGACTTCAACAAAATCAAACTCCAAAGGAGCACCCTTGGAAAAGACCAGAGAACAAGGTGATGCCCTTCGAAGAGGTTCTAGAAGATACAATTCAACCTAGCTCCGTGGACCATATAGATTATGGGCTTGAGACGCATGGTGTGGATTCCTCAAGTGTTGGACATGAATCCACTGAGCCTACAATGTTAGACAGTATATCTGTGGATAGCACGAGTGAAACACCTATTGAGCGAGAGATCCGAATAGCTCAGGAACGTGAGCAAGACCTCAGACGTTCACGAGGTATATATCGCCCAGACGCATCAGAGATGGTTGAGATCAAGACCAAGCCTATCCTGTCCCTACCAACACCACAAATAAAACCTATCAAAACCAAAGAACCTAACAGAGTGAGTTTACTTATTCAGCGTGAGAATCAAAGGGTTCATGAGAACCAAGGTCTTTATGACAGAGGGAGTCGAGGTGAGAGGAAGATAACTTTTGGGTCTCTATCAGACCAGCTAGATGTTATATCTTCAAGAAAAAGCCCAAGTATAAATCCGACAAGCAGATCTATTGTGAACCCTGTGCATGTGGAACAGAGAGATGTATGTGATGCTGAGGAGCCTCTCTCACCCTGCTGCCCTCATCGACACCCAGATGAGACAATGACCGAGAGGGAAATGTCTGCAGAAGTTCCAGACAAAAGTCCATACACCAAGTGGAAAGCAGAAAAAGAACACTATAAAGCGAAAACTGCAAGTCAACCATTTTGGATGGCAGATTATAAGACGAAGGAGCCACGAAAAAACGCGTCGTCTCCTCCTGCTTTCCCACCGGAGCCTGAATGTAGCAGCAGATCTCCGGGAGTTTGGAGATCTTTTCCTGAGAGCGTTAGTGAGTGGCCCCGCATGTCAAACGCTCCTGATATCATCCGCAGAGAAATTGAGGAGAATTTAAGACGAGAACAAGAGCTCCAAAAACAACGAGAAACAAAGAATCTCATCTCGGACGCCATGTCTGGGCAAAGGAGTCAAACTTCTTTAATGAGATCTGACGATAGTTTAGTGGAAGCACAAGCTGTCCTACCACAAACATCTACACACAGGACGAGTAACAGTTCCCTGAACTCCTGGAGTGTAGATCCAACCCCTGTGAGCTGTCACTCAGAACCAGGTATAGATTATTATTGCATCATTATTATTAACAATAAAACAATACTCGCTGAAGCACGGTGGAGGCAGTGTCATGACTGAATCAGCAGCTTGTTGTTCTTCCACTAAAAGTTCTGTGTTTAAGTTGTTTAACACCTTGATAGATTTGTAAATATCAGACAATCTGCAATACTGTTTGCTCAAAAACACCACCATCACTGTCCTTGCTGTTCCAATACTTTTGGAGGGGCCGTGTACGTGAATACGCTTTCTGTTTCACGCAGATTTACTGCAGGTAACTGATTAACGTTTACGTTCCTTGTTTACGGGGAGACAAAATCGCTTACCTTAATAAGCTCCTGAACTTTGATCGCATGCGGTGAAAACGAGGAACGAGGCCACATCAAAAGGTTAATTATTGATCTCACGGACACGAACGTGCAACTTAAAGATGTTTTGATATTTTGAAACTTTATGGATGGTTCAGTTTTATTGGGTCGAACCAATTTTTTTAATGTTTCTCCTCTGCAGGCTCCCAATCAAAACGTCCCTCCTTCACGAAGGCTCAACCATGGAGTGGCCCTAAGCATACAACACCTGTAGTTCATAGGGTAGTTCCTACTATACCTTCTAGTCCATTAAGTGAAACCTCCTCCTACAAGGGACTGACGAAGACACTGCTGAATGACTTCGAGGAAAGACGAGTGCGGCTGAAGCTTGAGGAGAGCTCTGTAAGTGAATTCCTTCAACTTCCAACACAAAGTTTCATAGCTAGAAATCTAAATTCTAAATGTTTAACGCCGACTCCTCGTTCTGTTGTTTGCAGTACGCTGGCATTCAGCCTGTTGATGACATTAACAACGAGGTAAGAAGTCTACCATCACATCGAACACATGACTCATGAGCTGCACATCCTCATCATTTCTCTCCTTCAGGTTGTAGAAGTGACTCGTGTAACACGGCACAAGAACACGAGGGCTCTGCAGTGGGAAGCCGGCGTGTACGCCAACGAAGAGAACTGCTGAGTCTGGACATGCTGTACGAGTGCAAAATCAGCAACATGCTCCTGACTTGATTAACCGCACAGGCTGGATCTGACTGGCGTGTTCTTCATGGAGACACCACCCTTTGGTGCTTCTACAGAAGTCACTTGAATTTCATCAGGAGACACAGGAAGCTACATCATGCTATGAATAATTACAGAACAATGATTTGGGAGTTCTCGGGTAGGAACATGGACTCTCGTATTTTTGTATTGAAAATATAAAAAAAAACACCAAATTCTTCAGTATTAGCAATGATATGAAATCGTGTATTAGATTTATAAGGAAATTGCACTGGTTTTATTTGTAACTTTTAGACAAAATCATGCCAAATACCTGTTTTTTTTCTTTTACTTTACACAAATACCTGTTTTTTTTATAACACCACATGTGTCAGCAATATCAAGAAGAGCGATCACGTGAATGATTACAATAGGACGGGTTTTAAAACAGACTCTTCATCAGGACTCCTGTATGGAATCATTTACCTTCCAGAAGCTCTTGAGAAGTTTAATGAGTGAGCTCAGATCATGTTCTGCATGTTCTGCTCTTTATCCCGTGTTCAGTAGCAGCTGGTTTCATTTACAAACACAAAGGCTGGAGAAATGTGCACACTTGTGTAACTGAACAGCAGATGGAGTGAAAGTACTGAATTCAGTTTCACGAGTTCCATTCATTCAGTGATCTTTATATTTAATAATATAGTTTAATAATAATGAAGAATAACGTATTAAGAAAGGAATAAAAATTTTTTGTAGATTTTTCACTGTTTTAAACCAAAAACTATGATTTAGAATATAAACAAATTTGCTCCTTTGTACACTAATATGATATTTATGTCCATGCATAAAGATTTTGATGAATTAAATAAAATAAAATTGTCTGTGGTCTTACTGTGCTTTATATGAAACATAAAGTTAGAGAGCAAACGGTGGTCTATCATGGAATGACCTGCCCAGTCACCGCACCTCATTCGTACTGAACTGCTCTGGGATGAACTGGATCATAAAGAAATCCCCAACTAGTTAAGGAACATCTTTGGCAAGTTATACAAAAGGGACAGAAACATTTCAGCAGAACGAACTGTCGGATGAAGAGAGTGTGTAAAATCTGGGTTTTTTAATGCAAATAAAGTGGACGTTCTGGACATTTGTTTGGTAAAAGTAAATTGTGTATGTTAGATGTTTGGGATCAGGTTTCCAGTTAGAGTCCTAATGCTGGCGGCTTCCCAATACAGCTCAGATTATAAAAGTTGTGCTGATGTACGGGGCGTCCCCTGTTTTCCCTCTCTTACAATTTCACTTCACCCACACAACTTCCTTCTTCTCAGTACTGTGTAATATTCATCATCGTTATTAGTATTCAAGCTCGGGGAATTCAGATTATAAACTGGTTCCTTGGTGTATTTCTTTTCATTGTGCTTAAAGACCGAGATCAGAAAAGGCAAACAGGATTTCTGCAGGTATGTACTGATTACTGATTTGATCATTAAATCATTTTCTCCCACATTTCTAATTAACTACATACTACTATATCATTATTAATATGTAGCTCTATATATATATATATATATATATATGTATGTAACAGGATTAATACTGTTCTTGTTTATAAAGATTGTTTCCGGAACACACACGTTTCCCAGGATATTTAATTTGATTTTTTTCTTTCTTAAAGGTTCATCCTCCACAACAAACCACAAGATTTTCTACACATGTAATGGCGAGTTTTTTCACTTTCGTGGAGCCAGTGGTGGTTTTGCACAAACTGGGCACGAACTTCTTTGAGATGGCTCTCACCCTGACAGTGTACAACCGCTCACTGGTTACAGCAGCTGGACATCCTGACCAAGCCCAAGCAGCTTCCGCGAGCTTCTTCCTCATCCAATCCATCGTCTTAGCAGTAGCGGCCATGTTTTCCAGCTTCCCACTAGGCCGCTTGGCAGACCGATGGGGACCCAAAGTGTTTTTGGTCATCCCTCAGATAGGTTCTCTCATGGGAATGTGCTTCCTGCTTGTTTTCCTGTTCTACGATCTGCCTGTAGAGTTCCTCTTCCTCGGAGCCATGGTGTTCGGCCTCTGTGGAGGAGCTCCTGCTTATTGGGCAGGTGTGGTGGCTATGGCCTCACTCAACTCTCAGCAGAAGCACCGCACTTTAAAACTCAACCTCGTGGATTTCTGCGTTGGTGTCGCAGGGGTGCTGGGTGGTCTGCTATCTGGGTACGTGTACCAGTTAGGACATCAGGGATTGGTCCTGCTAATGACCGCCATGCTCTTCAGTGCGGCGGCGCTTTTTTATGCCGTGTTTCTTCTCTCCAGCTCGGTACAAAACAGTGATGAGAAGGAGAAGCTTCTGCCTAGTGGTATAAGGATGGACAGAGTAGCAGTGGGGCTGTTGATATCAGCCATTGTGCTGTTTGATCTGGGGATGATCGGAGCAGAGAATGTTCTCACACTCTATGTGCTTAAGCCTCCAATGAGCTGGGATTCAGTGTGGGCTGGTTACGGCAAGGCGGCCACAAACGCCATGTACCTGAGCAGCTTCCTCGGGGTTCTGATGTTATCTGGTGTGCTCGGAGATGTGGCCTTGTCTCTGCTTGGCATCGTGTCTAACTGTACAGGAATGGCCATCATGGCATTCGCGGTGGAGAGTTGGGTCTATTTCTTTGGTAAGTGAAGTGAACAGGATCAGCATTTTTCTTCCTACAAATACTGAAACACTTCCCATTTTCTAACAACAATAATGTTCTTTCACTTTCTTCATGTTTATCTGATTATTTTCTCTGTTTATGAAAACAATGCTGTATTCAGTGCTATTTATTTCAGTAATTCTCTTTTTCCTGACGAACAGCACGAGGGATAATGATGTTCGCCTGTGTTCCCATGCCAACGCTCCGAGCGATGCTTTCCAAAGTTCTGGACGCAGAGGAATATGGTAACTGAGGCATGAAAGTAGAAGCAGATTAGTTGTGACAAATGGAAAATCCCCACATGTGAGCTATATTTAAATAAAAAAAAGAAGTCCAGGGTGATGACATTCTTCAACCAGTTACTACATAAAAGCAGATGATCAATTCGCAACACGTATGACTCAAAGGGGGTAAAATGGGAACATTTAAAAAGTGCAAAATAAAGTATAAATAGTATGTTTGATATAAATATGGTCAAATATCAGAAATTCTAAGCAAAAAGAAAATATTAAAGAGTATTTTAGCTACTAATACAATAATAATGACATGAAAGGCTGAAGTATATTTAGAATTATTGATACATTAGAAAGAAAACGTGTATAAGTGTAAAATAAAGATATAATGTATTAATGATCTTTTTGGATGTTAGTTTGGTTCCGCATGTCCTTATAGACAGAAAGGATCATTGTAAGTCAGTATGAAGTTCCTCTGACTGATCACTTTTATCCTGTGATGAAGCATTTCTCTGGTTCCAGGAGAACGCTGCTCCCTCCACAGGGCATGAGGGCTCACAGATCAAAAGCTACTCCAATATTATTGAGAGATTATGACTATGAAATTATGATTTGTCACCTGTCTATAAATAAATCCTTTTAACAGGCAGCACATAAACAATACTCTCCTCTATCCCTATTTCAGGATGTGTTTTTGGGCGTCTACAGTTGGCTCTTTCTGTGACTGAACTTCTTTCCACTGTGCTCTTCACCTCGATTTACCCTCTCACTCTGAGCTGGTACAGCGGCCTGAGCTTCCTTCTCTCGTGTGCCATCAGTTACCTCAGCGTCATTCCGATCCTGTGAGTTTCCCATCACGCAGGAGAAACTCCGTATAGAACCAGTTTCTGAACGTTCAAGATGAACTAAACTTGAAGAAGTTATTCTGATGAATTGACACTTTAAATGCTGTAAATAAGAAGCTGTATCATGCGTGTTGTAACTTTCCCAACATTAGACTCTAATTGTGTGGTATACACCTACACTGTATAAACATGCTCTCTGATTGATTGATACAAATTCTAAAGGACTCTAACGACTGCTTTATACTTTTGTTTTCAGATACCTGAAGTACAGGAGAAGGAGAACTTTACACACAACTCTATAAAGAAGAAATATATATTTATTAAAAATACATGCAAGGATTGTACTTGCTTTAGGATGCCATGGAAAAGCTACAAACCCTGTTACACTACAAGCTTTTAGTTGTTATTATTCCTCGAGTGTCTCTGGTTGAGCTCGAGGTCATTTTTCCCCAGAGTAGAATGTTCTAATATTATATTTACCAGATATCCAGACAGACGGCATCATATCCCACGTCCCTGTGCATTTCACGTTACTCACCATGTCTAGCAAAGATGCCTGAACTGAAAAATGTCCAACACACCTAATGGCTGCTCTGAAACGTTATTAAGAATGTGGTTAGGCAGATCTTCCTGAGCTGAGAGGATGCTCTCCTCCTGCAGATCTTCTTCTTCACTAAGAGGGTCAGGAGGATATTAAGTATATTATTTCTGCAGTTCCTTCCATCAGCACTATTTGCCTGTAAAACAGTACTTTTTGTCTACAATCTCCCATGCACAGATTTTTCTCTGATCATTTCACAGGTTTTTGATAGGATTTAGATCTTCTTTGTGATTGAGGACATTCCAAAACATTGATCTTCTTCGTTTTCTGAAGCTATTTATTTGCTGAATTGGATTTTGGTCGTTACTGTGCTCAAAGATGAATGCCTTCTTTATCTTTATTCTTTGTCTTAACCTGAAGAGTCTGAGTCCCAGCTGAAAAGAGAAGAAGCCTGAAAGTGATGCCTCCACCATCGTGCTTCACTTTCCGGGGGGTGGGGGTGGTGGGCTGTTCTTCAGGTGGTAAATAAGCTGCCTTTTTTGCACATAACATATTTTTTAGAATTTAGTAGGAAATATTCACCCCTGTCTCAGACTATAGCACATGACTGTGGTGGTGATTTATGTGGGTTTGGATGGAGGACTTCTTTCTAGCCGGACTGCCACATCACCCAGACATGTGAAGAACACTAAAGATTGTTGAGTGATAGGTGCTTGCAGCCTCCCTGATAAATTTCCTCTTGTCCTTTTATCTACTTTGGAGGGACATTCTGTTCTTGGTAAATGTCACTGTGATGCCGTATTTTCTACACTTATTGATGACAGCCTTCACAGTGTTCCATGGTACATCTAATGTTATGGAGATTCTCTTGTCTCCTTCTCCTGATTTTTTTCAACAATGAGATCAAGTACACGCTTTGTAAACTCTCTGCAGACCAGAAACGACAGATTTCGACTCATTTAAAAAATATATTTCTATTTCTTGAATTCTAAAGGTATTTATATTACATTGAAAGGTGGAAAAAATAAATAAAAAATCAGATAACCCGTTTCACACTTCTGCTGATGAACCAGGAAGTGTTTTCTCTCTTTTCTGTAAGGACAATGAACATATATTCAATAAAGAATGTGTAATGAGTGTAAACATGGGACACCATGTGAGTGGGTAAACACTGTGCTGAGACATTTTAAGCTTTCTTCATTTATCCTGCGTGCTGTTTTGTAGCTTTACGGCCAAATTACAAACGTAGAAAGAAAGCAGATGAGTATTACTATAATTAAAAACTAGTGTATGATCCTATTAGTCAATGCTGGTTTTAATGATTCATCAACCTTTTCTGTAGTTCATTAACCTTTAATATCAAACCAGGGTTTTGCTTTAGAACTTAAAGTAGGTGGAGTTGATACCACAGAACATGTACTTTAGAGCTCTACACCATCAAGAACATGGGTTTGAACCACCATAAAAAGCACACAAGGCATCTGGGGATATAAATAATTAAATTAAATTAAATTAATTTTAATTATATGTTTAAAAAAGACATAATAATAAGTTATTCTCAGATGTCTGCTTAAGAGTTTTTTCCTTTTCCATTGTAGGGAAGTGAAATAAAAATAAGGAAACATTGCTTGACCTTCTCGATAGTAGTTTATATTCTCTAAGCAGTGGATTCCTTCTGTGAAGTTTGAGTCTGAATGCCCTTGAGCTCAGCCCTTAGACACTCCACATATCTGTCGCAGTGTTCAAGTTCAAACTGGTGATGTGGAGCACATACTGACTCTTTAATGCTCTAATCTTCTTTTCTACCGGGGATTCAGATTTACATTACTGAGACACAGCTCTGATTCTGAACCTACAGAAATGATTCTATTTGACAGAAATGCACATTAAATAGGATCCCACAAAATCGCCTTTGTGTTCTTTTCTATTTCCAGATCACATTCTTCTTATCATTTGTTTTAATGTGAGATGGAAAATAGTGTAACTGACAGTAAATGAGGCTGAGAGAAGAGACTAAGAGGGAAGAGGAGGATGAGAGAAGACGAGAAGACTGGGAGAAGAAGGCTGATACAAGTGAAGACTGGTAGAGGAGAAAGAAGATGGTAGAAGTTGAGACTGGTAAAGGAGGTTAGGGTGGGAAACATATCAAAAAAAGAATTAAACTAAACTTAAATTGCATTTACCATGACAATTTAAATGAAACGAGTAAATTGGTAAACTTTAAGGCAAACAATAATCTGTGGTTGGTGTCTGCTGGAAAATTCTATTTCTTCTGTCCAGCTGCGAAAAAACACAGGCCGAGACTGTGAACCTGTTCCATTTCCATAACTCCATAACATGTGCAACATCACGTGCAATTTCATTTCATTTTTCAGAGATGGAAATTCTTATAATTACAATATCTGGCAGAAGAATCTTCTCTCTTACTCTATCTTTTATTAACCTGGTAGACCACCTTTGTTAAAAAAAAGAAAACATCTGTATGACTGTAACTAATTCTACATTATAGACGTGAAAGAATTGAGCACAGGTATGAAGATGAAGTCTACCAGTTTGACCAGCTCAGCCTGTGTTCCTCAGCTCATAGCTGGTTAGACCTGGAGAAACCTTTCTGCTGCAGAAACAAATGTGCTGTTACTTTTAACACACCATTAATCAGGGCGGTGTGTGTGTTCATTCGAGAGGGGAGTGTTGTGTTGTAAGGTGTGACTTCCTCCAAGAGTGTTTCTTTGCAATTACCTGAACCTAACGCCAGGTGACGCTCTAAAGAAAACATCATCAATGAAGTTTCAGTGAAGAGTAACGTTGATGCTACAGCGTAGTCACATTTTAGGCAACTGCATGCTTCCAAATTTGTGAGATCAGTTTGGAAAAGGGCCTTTAGATGTTTATTATGAATGCAACACAAAGCAAAGTTCATAATGAAATGATCTGAAGAGTTTGGAATAACTTGTGTGTCTTCTAAGTTCTGACCTCATCCCCACTGAACAACCTTTCTGATCTTGATCATCAGATGAGAGTCAGACCTTCAAAATATCCCAAAAACACATTGCCATCAGCCAACCGCACTTCTTCAGCATTCTAAAACTCCTGTATCTTGCTGATTATCTGAGACGTTTTTTTTTTTTTTAAGTCCTCTCATTTCAGGTTCAGGTCCATCTCTTTTTCAGGTTAACGTTGATAAAACCCCCCCAGGTTCTGGATCCAGAGCTTATCCTGGGAACACCCGGGTATGGATGGAACACTTGTTCATCAAAGCACATTACTCACGCATGCACTGACTTGGCAGTCCACTTTTTTAGGGAGGTGAGATGAAACTGAAGAACCTGGAAGAAACCCCTAAGGACACTGGAGAACACGTGAAACTCCACACTGACAGTAACATGAGCTCTGGATTAAAATAATGTTCCACTAGTTTATAATATTAACACGGAATACAGAATTGTCATGTCATTGCTCACTCAGCAGTTCTTAAACATTACATATAAAACAACACTGCTGAAAAGGAGACTTTTATTCAGAAACTTTTCACTACTAATGATAATAAAATGTATTTATTGGTTTATTATCTGGTCGGATGGGAATAGAGGAACAAAACCCCTCACTCGGACCTTTGGGAAATTTCGACTAGCTAGTCCTACCAGCATGTTTTCGGAGAGTGTGAGGCAACCAGAGAACCTGGAAAAACCCCACACAGAGAGTATCCAAGGAGTACAAGAACAGAACCCTGGAGCTGTGAGGCGGTAACACCACCCATAGCACCACTGCATCATCCTCAATTAACCAAAAATAAAAAATGAGAAATATTATTAGATACAGCATGAATAGAGGAGAAGTATTGGAAGGACATGTATAGACCTAAACTAAAGAAATCTGCATTTTTTTATTTTTGTACAACTTTTCTTGTTTAGACATGAGATTTGTGTTCCATTGTGTGCTTCTGAACTTCATCTCTCACTTCAGTTAATAAGTATCAGTTTTACCTGCTGCCCCATAATCCATTATTTATCTTCAGCCAGGTGTGTAACCTGTACCTGTCTAGAAACCCAGTGGAATTATTTATCATGATACCTGACTCCAAACCTTTATTCAAGAAGTCAGTAGGAAAAAGAAGAGGAGTGTGGCGTCCTTACAGACATCTCAGATTATTTCATTATAATAATTCAAATACTTTTGTGCTTTAAAATGCATTTATTTATTTATTTCATTCAAAACCCGCACTTGCTTATTATTTAATTGGATCAATTAAAAAAAAATGGTGCACATATTAAACGAATAATATCTTAAAACGATACACTCATAAAATACATCTAGCTGAAGGTTTAAATCAGACACTAGTGACATCATGAATCCTGGAGATGAAGATAAAACACATTGATATGTGTTAGTGGTCAAACATACATGGTGTATCTCTGTAGAAGATAAGTCTAAACCAGGTGGTCAGATGTCTCAGTGCAGTGGTTTCCAGGGACGTCTGTAGGATTTTCTAATCTCTGTCTAATGATCTATTTGTCCTCCTGAAACCAAGAGTGTTTCTTTAATACAGTCAGAACTGCAAAACTATTTTGGAGTTTTCTTTAAAACTTTACCTACAGATGTCATGGACAGATTCTTTGAATAATAAATGGTATAAACCTGCAGGAAGATCCTTCTCAGTCTGATGGACTATAACAGGCCGAGCTGAATAAATATGGAAGGCCATTCTTTCCAGCTGTTATAAAGAGTTATTTCTTTTCCCCCCTTGTTAAAACCCGTGTTTTTTACTGTGACTGTTCTCGTTCTCAACATCATTAATAGTCTGGTGCGTTTTACCTTTGACCCCTTTTGCGTGTTATTATGTGTTTCTATCATGTACTACAAATCAATATATTCAAAACTAGTGATTATTGTGTCATTAGAATCAGAGCACAATGTTTTCCTCACGTGGTGATTTGTCAGGAGTAATAAACGTGTCAGAAGAACTGCTGGTCAGGGATTGAGGTCGTTTCCATGTTGGAGGTTCATGAAAAGGTTAATGAGTAAATCACGGTTTTGTCACCATTATTTTATTAAATTGCAAAGATCCTGAGTTTTGGGAGATGTTGGTGGTGGATAAGGTAATAGTTGGAAAATAAAAAGATATGCATTACACATGTTGCAGAAGATGCATAGGATCGTGTTTGAGGGTTTTTAGTGCTTTCATGGAATGACCTGACTTTGTTTGGTTATCTACATCCCTGGATTCTGAACTTAGTTCTCCGTTTCTTTTGCTTGGTATTTTAACTCTGTGATAGAATTTGGTACTTTTGATGTTAATTGGACATGACAATAGTGGTTCTACTTCGCAGCCAGTAGACATGATCTTGCTTTTTCGAGGTGTGATTCTAGTAGAAGGTCAAACCGAAACTGGATTTTTTTATCTAGTTATTAGCTTTGAAGTTGTTCTTGGAACCTTTTTGAAGGACAGACTATTTGTTGTACGGTTCCTCGGACAGTATCTAAGAATTTGTGTCTACGTTTCTGTCTAAAAGCTTTAAAGGATCATAGGGTGTTCATATTTCGTTTAGATAGATAGATATAAAAAAAATGAAACATGGACTTCTGGTGCACTACAGAACAGGTTTCTCCTGCGCTCTTTAGCGGGGCTTCCTCCTGAGGTCTACAGCAGGGGTTCCTCTTGCGCTCTTCAGCAGGGGTTCCTCCTGTGCTTTACAGCTCTGGTTCCTCCTGTGCTCTACAGCTCGGGTTCCTCCTGTGCTCTACTGCTTGGTTTTCTCCTGAGCTCTACTGCACTTTTTGAGCTCTTCCACTCTGGGTTCTCCTGTACTCTTCGGCACAGGCTACCTTGTGAGCTCTTCAGCATGGGGTTCCTCATGCGATTTTCAGCACAGGTTTCTCCAGTGCTCTTCAGCACAGGTTCCTCCGCCTTGGTCTTCTTCCTGGGGTTCTTCCTGCACTCCACGGCATGGATTTCCTCCTACATGGGTTCCTCTTGCGCTCTTCAGCATGGAACCCTGGAGCCGCCCTTTGCTTTCATGTCGAGTTTTACCCAATCAGGGTCCAGTTCGTGTCTCAGCCGCCCACTGGCCTCGCGCGGGCCAATCAGCGCGCGACTCAGAGCTCCTGCGAGACGCCGCCATTTTGTCTGAGTATAAAGAAAACTCCGCCAAGCCACAAAGTTCCTGCTCAGACCCCCAAGTTCCTCTTTGTGCAATGGACGGGTGAGTTTACTGTTCCTTTATTATAATAAATACAGAAAACAGGCAAACAAACAAACAAACGAACGAACTAACTAACAAGCTACTAACGCGTCCAACCTAAGAAATAATCTGAAATAATAATGATCTGATGGAGTTCGTACTGCCTCAGGAACTTGTGGGAAGCTAGGCTAATCGTGTGCGCTCGCGGGTTGCGATGGAAACCGAGCGAACCTTCCTCACACCCTGAGGGAGATCTCCGTGACTCTCTGCGCTTACATTCTTCACCTTTTTACCTCAGTATGATTATTAGAAGGTGTTTGAGATGTTTGTGTGGTGATTCTGGATTTGTTCCTGAACACGAAGGAACAACTTTACCGCCCGTAGCCGAGTGTTGGCCTCGCGCGCAGCTTTACCTGATCGTTAGCTCGCGCGCTCCGGTTTTACCTGTTGCTGTATTAAAGGAATCTTATTTAATATTGTTGTTTTTATAATAATTGTTAATGCATTAACATGTTTCCTTTTGTTTAGCCGCCTAGAGACTGATTTGTATCCTATGGGATCGAGTTACACAGAGTTAGAGTAAGTGTCCAGTTTATTTACTGCCTCATACCGACAATTGTTGCTTTTTTATTGTTTATTTTGCTGTAATAAATGTGTTTTAATCGTCCTTCTTTTATTCCGCACTCGTTATTACCGTTATTAATGTATTGCTATAAGTAAAAAAAAATGTACAACCCATTTTCATAAATAAATTCATCCAATAAATTTTTTCTCTAACTGTACACACATTGTTTTATTTCATAGCCTTTGTTTTTGTTCAGTTTTTTTAAGACACCAGAAGATTAACACGATGTGATCGCGCTTCCTGTATCTGCCACGTTTTACAAACAGAGCGAAAGCAAAACACTTCCTTGTTTTATAGATTTGGTTGAATAAAATTGAAGTGGTTTTCGCATTAAGGTTGTTGTTGTTTTGGTCTGTAAACACTGGTCTGGTCTCCTGGTGTTTCCTGTAAAGAAGAACAGGATGTAAAGGAGGGGAGGGGAGGGGGTAATAAGGGCATCTGAGCCTGGACCTAAAATGCCTCTCATATTTTGTTGGCCTGCTGTGGGAACAGAAGCACCGGATGCAGTGTAGACCTTCCAGTCCTCCACCCCCATACTCACTTATTTGCCTGAACTTGCTTTTTATTTCAGCCTGTCTCAAAATGCCTCTTGTTTTTCAAGTAAAAATGCTTTCCCTAGTTTGGGAAGTTTCACTTCCTTCCTTTATGGTTGTGCGCACTATATTTATAACACCGCTGTCCCAAATTCATTCCATTTCTGCTGATTGTATTAACGGCTAAAGGGTTTCACATTCTTTTGTAATCAGTTTGGCACAATAACACCAGCATTGTTTTTAACCGGTTCCCCAATTTAGTTTTGCGTGTTTGTTATTCTGCACGTTTTTCTCATATGACCCTTTTGTTTTTTTACAGCGTTGTCCATGATATTGCTGTGGGAACAAAGGTAGGTTTTTGCATTTTTTCCCCCCCTTTATCTCTGTGTGTGTGCACTGATTTTTCTGCACTCGTAGCAAACTCCTATTGCTGATTCCTGTGTGTGTTGTTTTTTCCCTCCTTGGTTGCGTGTTTGTGTATCTGAAGGGTGTAGTTTTTCCTCCACTCCTTTCAAACGTGCATGACTTCTCACTCTGCACTTAACGCAGGCCCTTAGAAATCACATCAGGTTTACCCAGTTTACAGTTTATTTTTATTTTTGTTGTTGTTTTTGTTTTGTATTGTTCTTGAAGAATGTAAGGTGTGTTGTTGAAGCTGAAAGGGTGGTGTAGTGGTGTATTTCTGGTCAGTTTTTGCTTGTCGAACTTTGTGTGTGTTAACAGTATTAAACTCACCAGCATCTTAAATCAACTGAAATTCAGTTACGTTCTAATTATTTCTCTGTGGACTTTCACTAAAGATAATCATGTGTGGTATGTAGCTGGGAGGACCTGCAATGTTCAGAACAAAGGAGCGATTCATAGGCTCCATTGACCTGACTGCCTCGCAGGTTTCAAAGCCATCAAATAGTCTGAAACTTCACTACCTTTTCTAAGACATTATAATTACAGTGCAAGAAGACTTCTCTACAGCATGTGTTTAGAAGGTTACTTGAGGTTTAGGCAGGTTCTTAGATCATATAACTCTGAGGTAATTTTTTGTTAACCTTATCTCTGCTTGTCTGTAGTTAGTATTTTGTGTGGTGTTTGCTGTGACTGGGTAAATGCACTGTGAGGGATTTAAGGGCTGTGAAAAGGGCAGGTCCCTTTATAAAGTCCATGCAGTTTGATTAATGAAATCAGCCTTTTGTAGAAATAATTTCTGGTTTTAATTTAGGGATATTTTTTCACCCTCAGCTTTAAACAGCAATAGTTTTCACCTGTCCTCAGACACACCTAAGGACTGGTTTGTATTACACCAGCTGATTGTTTGGCCTGACTGTGTAAGTGGACCTGTTTTTAAAATGCATTCCTCAGAAATGGGTTTTGGGTGTTGACACGATGACATGAATGGAGCCTATTCATTACATGCAAATATGTTTGCCTCTCCCCTATGGACACACATGTTGCTCTTGGGTTTGTTCAGCTCTGCTGATTAGAGAGAAGGTGGTTGGGGGAAGTGCTGATGGGGGGTCAGTCGTTGTTTACTCGAGACGCTCTTGCCTCTTGTGCTTAATTTAATTTGAAAGCAGGTGTGGACTGGGTTTAAAAAAAAAAAAAAGACACTGCAAGTCTCATCACCTGAAAAGCCTCAGTGTCCGGGGTGGTAAATCTTTGATGTGCTTTAACAGTAGACGAAACATTACACCTGGACCCCTGAAGACAATCGACCCTGTGTATTCAAGCCCGAGAGCACGGGGTTGGGTTTCAGTCACCTGCAGTCGTAGACACAAAGTCTCCATGGTGAGCGAATGACAATCAGGGTGCTCATGGTAACGGCCACATTTACTCTGTGAATCATTGTAGCCTTCTGCCGTCCTCCCTTTTTGCACACCTTTATGACCTCCTTTAATTTTTTTTTTTTTGCACTTTTTTTCGTTCCACTGTTGGTTTCAGAACGAGTGTTTTCTTATTACAATTTGAAAAAAGGAACTTTAATTAGGTTTCACATGATTTTAATTGTCTTTACTTGTAAGAGCATGCCTCATTGGAGCAGGAACAGCAGCCAGGCAGTTTTTTTTTTCCTAAGGTTGTAAAGAAAGTTCTAGGAGTGGCTTTATTGCTAAAACCAACATGAAGTCAGCAAATGTTTGGCCTACCCTCCCTTTTTTTGGCCCCAGCGTTCTCCTTCTAGTGGTGCCCTCACTCTACAGCTCTCCATATGGCTCTAATTATTGATTGCTGTAGCAGTGGAATTTTAAATGTGGTGGAGGATGCCTGCATGTGGCCTGCTCAGATCCATTAGGCTGCTGAAATTGGGTGGTTTGGAATGCCTGACTGCCCTTGCATGTATTCTGAGATGGATAAACCAACTGATGACTTATTGCTGAAAAATATGCCCACTTCAGAATTTTAGTTTGTCAATTTGTGCAACTGCTCCAATGTATGAGCTAATGTTACACCTAAAGCAAAAAAAAAAAAACCAAAAATGAATCAAACCTGTACCAGTCTGTACTACACCCCCCTCTCTCTCTCTCTCTCTCTCCCCTTTGAGAGTATCTTGTGAATGTAAGTCCTCCCACTCATTCCTCATGTCTGATGACCCAGAAACTCTTGTATGCCTCACACCCCCACCTGCTATTAAAACTTGAGTTTCCTTTCTTGTTCTCTTGCTGGTGGGGTTGCATGCTGTCAAGCTGCTGGTTAATGACACTGCATTTTGCACAGGATGTATGCTCATTTGCACAATACCTACTTCCTGTGTTTGTTTTTTTACATTATACATACGTGTGTGTGTGTGTGTGTGTGTGTGTGTGTGTGTGTGTGATATAAATGTGTGTGTATATGTAACAGAGAGAGTGGGTAAAATATAGCCCAAAGCTGTCCTTATTACTTCAGCCAGAGGATTCTTGTAGAATTTTGACTACACAGACATTTCCTGAACTTTTCAGCGTGTCCCTTCTTGTTTCCACTGTGTTGATGCTTGTCTATCAGACTTGGCCTCAGTATGGAATGCCTGTGCTTATGTTGGCTGTCTGGTTGCTGTTGATTGCTCAATTTTTTTTTTTTTTTGTAGAGAGGCTCTGACGAACTTTTCTCCTGTGTTTCCAACGGGCCATATATCATGAGTTCAGCAGGTACGTTTTGACCAAAAAAAAAACCCAGCATGTAATTTAGCATGTATCTCACTGAGTTGGCCTGACCCTGTGCTCTCTTTCCTAGCCAATGGCAATGACAGCAAGAAGTTCAAAGGTGACATCAGAAGTCCGGGTGTTCCATCACGCGTCATTCATGTTCGCAAGCTCCCCAGTGACATCAACGAAGCTGAGGTCATTTCTCTTGGACTTCCCTTCGGCAAAGTCACCAACCTGCTCA
This sequence comes from Silurus meridionalis, assembly GCF_014805685.1. NCBI lineage: Eukaryota > Metazoa > Chordata > Actinopteri > Siluriformes > Siluridae > Silurus > Silurus meridionalis. The sequence goes on from NC_060892.1 coordinate 26,344,378, forward strand.
TGCTGAAAGGAAAGAACCAGGTATTCTTTTTCTCTTTTATAGAGAGGGAGAATAAGGAATGGGGACACTGAAAATCCTGTTCATATTTTATTTTTTCATGAACATTTGTTTATACATCTGGATCCCAGTGGGTTAGATCATGAGCTTTTTTCAGGCTGGTTCTCATGCCACTAAACAAAAAAAATGCTTTATATAGTTTTGGCAGCAGTTTTTGTTTTATAAATCCAAGCCAAAAGTAACACATTTGAATAGTTTGTACTCCAAAGTCTTATAGAACTCTTAAACTCCTTATAAGTATTAATGTGGAAATCGTTTTAATAGTCTCAACAGACGATAATCAAATTTGCTAAAGGTTTCTTACTTCTCCAGGCGTTCCTTGAGATGAATACAGAGGAAGCAGCCCAGACTATGGTCAGCTATTACTCCTCAGTCACACCAGTGATCAGGAATCATCCCATCTTTATGCAGTACTCCAACCACAAGGAGCTGAAAACCGACAACTCGCCAAACCAAGTGGTATGTGTTCAATACAAGCTCATTACTTTCTCAAGCAGTCTTTTATATCCTTCACTTTGCGTGCTTTTTTTTCTTTTTATCTTTTGAGTTCCAGGATAAACAAAAACTTGTCTTGACCAATAACTGACAAACCGATTAAAGAAAAATGAACAGTCTGAGTAAATATTCTAAACCGTATGTGCGTTAAAGGCTGTTTTGTGACACAGCTGTGATGACTGTTTCTCCAGCTGCAGTGGAGTGTTAATACGGAAAGGAGAACTTGTTTACCAGCTCGCATGAAGCTTATCGTTTTTCACCAAACTCTTCTTTTCTTTTCTAAACACGTTCTCGGTGCGGACAACTTTCTGTTTGCACTTAATGCATTCCATACAGCCGATGCTTATCCACGTACATGTTCCACGTGCTCACTCGGGTTTGTTCTTCGGGTTGTGAGATCTGTTTAAATAAAAATCTTGTACTCTCATGAAAACTCGCCAACACTCAACATGTACATTTGTCTTTTTCTTTGACGAGATTTTATATAAAGTTGCACAAGAACATGTAGAATTATTGAATCAGTATTCAGCTAATTTTATGCGCAAAATGTTACTTTTCACACGTAAAAAAAACCAACCAAAAAAACAGTAATTGTTTAATTAACTGTCCTGTGTTGTCTTTTAGTTGCATTATAATCCAAGAAATTTATTATCTTGTTCCTAATGGAAATTGACTTGAAGAAAAGTAGCTGTTCATGTAATCTTTCCAATAAAGTGAAGGAGAAAGTGGTGTAATATGAATGAATCTCTCATGTTGATCAAACACTTTCTTTTGTTCTAATTTTAACTTCAGAGAGCACAGGCAGCACTGCAGGCCGTAAACGCAGTCCAGACCGGTGGCATGTCATTAGGTGGTGTAGAAGCAGGCGGTGTGGGCGGGCCTAGCCCTGTCCTCAGAGTCGTAGTGGAGAACCTCTTCTACCCAGTCACCCTGGATGTTCTGCACCAGGTAGATTCTTGTATAAAAGGTGTAGCTTTTAAATGCATTAACATTTGTTTTGCGTTTTCTTGTTCATATTACCCATGCTGCCTTGTTTGTTTTTGTCATCCATAGATCTTTTCCAAGTTTGGCACTGTTTTGAAAGTGATTACTTTTACTAAGAACAACCAATTTCAAGCTCTTCTGCAGTTTGCTGATGGTTTAACTGCTCAGCATGCAAAGCTGGTGAGTGGCTCCATCTAGAGGTCACATCTGTTTTTTTGTGTTTTTTTTATTTTTTTTATTGCGTGTGTATATTTGAGTAGGGGAGTAATGGTTTACGTATTCGCACTGAATTGTTTCAGTATAGGGTATTTGGGTTCACACACACTTGTATACATCTGTATTACCCAAATGAGGTCTAACAAAAAGGAAACAATTTAATAAAACTCTAAAAATATTAAGCGTTACCCAGGAGCTAGTTACCTATATAGCAAATTTCTTGACCATTTGTGTATTCGAAAAGTGCATTTAAGATGTAATGTAATTTTGTGGTCTTCACACAGGCTCTGGATGGACAGAACATCTACAACGCATGCTGCACTTTGCGCATCAGTTTTTCCAAGCTGACCAGTTTGAATGTCAAGTACAACAACGACAAGAGCCGGGACTACACACGGCCTGACCTGCCCTCGGGAGACGGCCAGCCTTCTCTTGAACACCACGGCATGGCGTTTGGTAAGATGTAGTCCAAACCTGACCATCATCTTGTTTCCCTTTATCTTGTACTATGTGTCTCAGCGGTGCTTTCATTGTTTTATGGGTCGAATGAATATTTGATTTATATCCACAGCTACTCCTGGAATCATTTCTGCCTCTCCGTATGCAGGTGCCCATGCCTTCCCTCCGGCTTTTGCCATTCAGCAGGCTGCAGGTTTGTCCACATTGCAGACTTGGTTGTTTATTTGCTTCGGTTCTGTAAACGCATTGAACTGATGAACTGCAATTTTTCTTTCTTGCTTTCTCAGGCTTAACCATGCCAGGTGTTCATGGAGCTCTGGCCTCCTTGGCCATTCCCAGTGCGGCGGCTGCTGCCGCGGCAGGCAGGCTGGGTTTCCCTACTTTACCCGCTGGACACTGTGTCATGCTGGTCAGCAACCTGAATCCTGAGGTTAGTGGCATGCAGCTTGAATTGGGCTTCTTGGTTTCATGCAAACATTCATACAATTATTTATAAAATAAAGAGTTGAAATTAGTTTACAAATGTTTAATTTTTGATAGTGTACAGTATAGGGCAGGACTGAACTTATTTTACATGTAGAATTTATTTTTTTTCTTTAAGAATCAAATCTGATCCTATTAAAAACATTTAACTGTATTTGACTTGAATACTGTCCAGAAAACTTCTGATAACAGAAGCTTTGCTTTTGTTTCCTCCCAGTGTTCCTCCCTTTTTTTATTGTGTAATCCTGTAACTTCCTAACATTTCTAAATTACTTTATGCTTCGTGTATATATATACATTTAAAGCTGATCCTTTTTCAAAGAATACCATTTACACAAGTTCATCAGCAATGAGAGTTTAATTCTAAATATTTAACCACTGCAAACATTTCAAAATAAAGACTTGGATTTCTTTATTTAACCAAACATTGGTGCAGTGAACTTGTAAATGGTTATTCTTCTAAAAAGGTTTTAGTAAATAGCTTTTCTTTTTATCTCAAGCAATTTATTAACTTTTGTATATTTAACTTTTTTTTTTTTTTTTTTTTATATATATTTTGTAAAGAAAGCACTTTTTCTGTTGGAATAGATTCTACAAAAGTACATTTGATGTATTTTCCATATGTGTACTGACTTTGTTTTTTACCTCCTCTTTTCTCCCTCCCCACATCCCATTTCATTTATTTTTTCTTTTGCAACCATGTCCGCCTGCCAAACGGCTGCCCTCATTAATTTTTTCACATTATCACACACACACACACACACACTCACACACACATACAAACCACACTCTCATTGAAAACATTCCACTCCTTACACTTTCATGTCCACTTCTCCCCTCCACTTTCTCCTCCCAATCCATTAACCATCTTCATGATCCAACCACCGTTTTTTCGCCATTTCCCGTGGAACTGCCTCCTCGCTGTGGATATGTTGAACCTCCATTCTGCCTCCGATCTTTACCTCTCCCTTCTTCCCTCCGCTGCCTTCCTCTGCTGTCCTCTAAAGAGAGTTACGCCCCAATGCCTCTTTATTCTTTTCGGTATGTTATTCTTAGCATCTTTTGTTATCTACTTGTTTGTTCTGTTCTTTCAGTTTCTTCCCTCATAAGGCAGTTTAAGTGCTTGTGTGTTTTCTGCTGGTGTGTGTGTGTGTGTGTGTGTGCTCAGATGAGATGTGATCAAAAAGTTGCAGCACTCAATATATATATATATTTTGTGTGGCCATAATTGTGCACTAAAACTGAACGCACTGAGCTGCTGTTTCTTTTTGAGCTTTAGACAGTTTATCATGATGCATGCTTTTTAAATTATTTTGCATGTCTTCTGAGGGAAGCTTTTAAACTTTGGTTAATAGTCAAGACTCCTGTCATTTATCCATTTGTTAAAACAGCTTTTTTTTTTTTCTACCCCATCAATACTTTTGACTTGAAGCTAGCCTTCTTACATCAGCATTTCACTTTTTCTCAATTCCTTTATTCAGGATGGCAATGCAGAAGTTCATTCCTCTCTCGCAGTCTGTAAAATTGCCCACTATTTTCCATCTGTCCTCATGGCTATAAAATTTATCTTAAATTCTTTAACACTGAATGTACTTTAATAGACCTGTATTTAGGTCCAGTCCACTTTTTACATTTGGCTTAAAAAGATTTTTATAGATATTAAAATTTTATAATATTTCAAGGAGACTGCACTCTGTCTGGAGTGTCTTGATTGTAACCGTAAGCTTACTAGGGGATTTTTTTTAAGTGATGGTGTAATGCGTTTATTTTTTGTCTAACCGTATTATTGCTTTTTCCTCACCAGGTGTATATGGCGATGTTATACGAGTAAAAATTATGTTCAACAAAAAAGAGAATGCCCTTATCCAAATGTCTGATGGCACTCAGGCTCAGCTAGGTGATTAATTAATTATTGTTAAACCCACCACATTTTTATGGAGAATATTTTATTAGATGTGTCAAGATGATGGTACATTTGAAGTTATTCACCATATTTGTGTGCATTTTTCCTCCTAAAGCGATGAGCCACTTAAACGGACAGAAGCTGTATGGACGAGCTCTGCGCATCACTTTATCCAAACACACGACCGTTCAGCTCCCTCGTGAGGGACATGAGGATCAGGGCCTCACTAAAGATTACAGTAACTCTCCTCTCCATCGTTTTAAGAAGCCTGGCTCCAAAAACTACTCCAACATTTTTCCACCCTCCTCAACTTTGCACCTCTCCAACATTCCGTAAGTGGAGAGATGGGTTTGCTTCATTTATTTGATATATAATAGAGGGAAAAATATTATATAAATTAAAATTTCTTAATTTTGTAATTTTGATGTTTTAGCCCTTCAGTGGTTGAAGATGATCTCAAGATGCTTTTTGGCAGCTCTGCTGCGGTGGTCAAGAACTTCAAGTTCTTTCAGTAAGTTCTTCACAATGCATTCAACTTCTCTAGTAAATATCTCCTTGTTTAGTTGTTTATTACAAAAATAAATAATAAAAAACATTAACGTGTGATCGACTCTCAGGAAAGACCGCAAGATGGCTCTGATCCAGATGGGTTCAGTTGAGGAAGCGATCGAGTCCCTCATCGAGTTCCACAACCACGATCTTGGTGAGAACCACCATCTTAGGGTGTCCTTCTCCAAGTCCACTATTTAATCAGGAGAAAAGTGACTGCAGCTGGAATAAGTCATTTAAAGACAACCAATAAAAGATGAAGACTTCTCTGAAGCCTCAACCACAAAACTTCCATCATTCCACTATTGTATTTATAAGTAATATTTAGTGGTTCCTATGTAATGTTTTAATGTTTTATGCCTGTGAGGATGATTGTATATCTGTAATCACACCCTCTTAAGCCTTTTTAAAAGTTTCTGAAGATAATTTTTTTTGAACCCTTGCCTTGAAAGTGCTGCTCTGAATTTTCCAGAAGTACTTCTTGTGCCTTACATTTATCTTATGGCTAAGTGCTTTTTTTTTTTTTTCCATATCCTATATAAACGTTGCTGTCTGATGTGACACCTATGTTAAAGACTTTAGTTTACAATCCACTTGTGTATCCTCCTGTAGTGAATTGGAGTTAGTTTCATCCGGCTCTGGGGTTTTAGTTCTTTTGATAAATCACCACCTGAAGGCCAGTTCCTTTCAGCTTCTACATTCCCAGTAGCTTGGAGTCTTATCACATACTGTAACGATAGACAGACTGTTTACATACCTTTTTTATTATTTTTTTTTTTTATTTAACGCAACAGTTAGAGTACAAATCATATTGTAAGTATGTTTGTGTTTTGAAGCTCTTGGCCTTTTGGTCAGTGGCTCCCTTATTTCTTTTTCTTCTTCTCCTATACAATTTGTATGTTTCATAGACCTTAAGTATTGCCTTAATGTATCACAAGGCATTGTTTTGTAATTATTCTATTGTAATGCCTGATATATTTGGTGTATTCTTCAACTTTTTTTTGTATGTACACTACAGCTTGAAACCAAAGCCTTTATTCAGCTTTCAGTCATGAGACTAATGTATTCCTCCCTGTTAGAATTGGACAGATAGAACTAGAGAAATGTGGCTTGTGTTTAAAAAAAAAAACAAACGGTATATATATTTTTTGGACTTGTTGCTTTTAGGGTTTGATTTGGTTATTCTTCTTTTCCTGCTGTAAGTCAGCACTTTCCTCTTTCTACTGTCTTTTTTTGGTTTTTCTCCTGTTCTGCAATCCTTCTCAATCACATGCCTTTCGACAGGGACACAGTCTTCTGTTTCTTTTTAAATAGATCTTTTTGTATACAATCGAGTATACATGCTTTGGGGGTTTCTTTTTGAAACAGGATAAGAATATTTTAGACTGTGCATGGGACCAGCATTATTACTTTCCACAATGAAGACCTCAACCCTGCGCATTCCACCATGCACATGTTCCTACTCTTTATATTTTTACAGTGAAAACAGCGTGTGAGCGGCTGCTGTGTTTTACAGGACCATATAATCATTTCTCTTAAAAAAATAAAATAAATAAATGGAAAAAACAAGCAGGTCATATTTACCTGCACAGCGTTGACCTTTAAACGTTTTTTAATGGTTTTACTTTAGATGAGGTGTAAATACTATTTTTATACCACAATGTTTAGAGCAAAGGTTTTTATATCTAAAAGCGAATGTATATTTTGATTACAGTGGACCATGAGCAAGCAAAAAAATTGGGTTTTATTAAAACAAAGATTTAGAATTCTACAACCTTTACCAAATTCTAATGTTTCTTTAACAGTCCTTCAGATGGAGGTTGTACTTTTCTATTTATCTTGAATAAACATTTGTTTACTGGAATGCTGTCCAGATGTTTTTCTTTGCTGTGATTATAAATAAAAGTTCATTTAGTTTAAGAGTATATTCCTACACAATTCTAGACTTTCTGCATCTTCTGCTTCTAAAGAGCTCATTATGGTATATAATTATAGTTAATCAGTTTTAGTATGAATTTAATAATCATTTATCACCTTACAGTTGAAACTTAAATGTATTTTATGCAGTGCATCATCTCTAGTATCACGGAGTTCATCAATATTGGGAAGAAAAGAAAACTTTTGTAATTTATTTTACTCTTGAAGCAGTTTCAAAAGTGGTTTTGCTTGAGGAACCTGTTGAGATGGTTTGTAGATTTCAGTTAAACAGTCGACATGATGAAAAAAGCAGCTCTAAAGAAATCCGACTAGATTTATTAACATTAATGAACAAACCAGAGGCAACAGAGATGGAAAATATTACATATTAAGATGACGTGAAACCCTGAGAGGAACCAGATTCAAAGGGGAACCCATGCTCCTCTAGATGACACCAGATAGTGAGATTAGAACTCATGATTGTGTATTATTGTTCTGTATGTTAATGAACTTTACTATTAAAGGGTTTTTTAGTTGATGATAATAATCTTAGTGATAACGTCTATTTTCAAAAGAAATGAAGAACTATATTAATGAACATTATTCTTCACTCCATAACTTGTTTCGTTTGTAAGTCTGCATCATTCAGGTGTAATTATGTACTGAAGTAAGCGTGTGTCCTGGACACATTATTCATGTAGGACCATCTACAACAGCAGGTAGTGAGTCATGAGTCTAAAAGCTCCAATCAGGAATTTATAGAGATCTGGAAGGTGAGAGAAACCTGGAGAGTGGATTATTAGGTGTCCTGGGTCTCAGGCTGGTCTACATCAAAGTAAAATAGGATGAATAATCCATTTTGTTCATAATTATTAGACCTGAAACTATTTGTATAGATTTGGGAGAAAAAAAAACATAAATCCTATTCAAAGCACTCACACGCTTAACACATCTCACTAGATGATCACCTGTTTTATTTGTTATTAATAAAAAAATTACACTTTCAAGTGTTTGGCAGTGAAGCCTTACGATTATTATTATTATTATTATTATTATTATTATTATTATTATGCTGTAAGGTCACACTCTTCTCATCCTCAGGTGTGCCAAACAACTTCGAAATTGTATATATATATTTTTATCAATAACATAAAATAGTCCTTTTGAGGTGAAAAGTGAAGGGACAGGTGAGGAATTCTATCTTTGTCTCAACATATTTTGCCACATTTATTTATTTGTTAATTTATTTGTAGGAAAGATTTTTATATCACAAAATCCCACAATTCTAACATGGGTGTAGAATGTTTTTATTCTTGTCTCTGGTTCGGGCAGCTGGATTTAAAAGCTAAAGCATTTTTTTGCAAATAATTTCATTTTAATGCGTCATTAATTTCATTGTAAAAATAATCATTGTTATTTACAATAAGTTACAATGTTTGTGTGTTTGTTGTGTCTCCTTAATTTTATCCCCCAGTGTTTTTATTATTTCCGGCCCGGACGGAATTGAGTGGTGCACCGAAAAGCGATGTCGTCATAATACCTAAACCGGAAGTGGTGTGTGTCTTGTAACAGCTGGAATCTCAAGCTGGAGTTAACGCGATTTTAAACTCAGTACGAAGTTTTCTGTTTTCCGGTTTCCCACACACTCACACTCACTCACACACACACACACACACACACTCTCACACTCGCGCGCAGAGTTTGGTGGAAAGAACAGACGCCATGATGGAGTCCGCGTTGTTTCTGGGTTGCTGTTGTTTATTAACGGTTCTGTTGGACGGAACCTCGGTTACTACCAAAGGCACGGAAGTTGGAAACGGAAGTGTGACGGTACAGAGCGCTCACAAACCAGGCAACTTCACCTTAAACAGCCTGGAGCTAGACAGCTCGATGATCCAGAGAGCTCTGTACGTCCTCATCGGAATCACCGTCATCGGGGTTCTTTATTTCCTGGTTCGAGCAGTGCGGTGAGTCTGTTCACCTTTCACACTTCACACCTGTCCTACAGTGATCACCTGTCCTCCTTCACCTATCCCCCTTCTCCTTTCCCCCTTCTCCTGTCCCCCTTCTCCTGTCCCCCTTTCCCTTAACCGGTCTCTTCAGCAGTGAGATCTGATGAATACTTCACACTGAGGGACAGGTAAAGGGACATCTGTGTCATTTGTTATTCCTGTGTTTATGACCCGTGGTGGTGGTGGTGGTGTGTGTGTGTGTGTGTGTGTGTGTGTGTGTGTGTGTGTGTGTGTGTGTGTGTGAGGTTGTCTTTTACTTGGAGACAAAATAAAATCTGATTTATTTGGTTTTAGTCTGAAGAAATCGTCCACCCCGAGGAAGAAATACGGCCTCCTGGCAAACTACGACGACACGGTGGAGATGGAACAGCTGGAAAGTGATGATGATGACAACACTGTGTATGAAGCCAAATCACTCAGAAGGTGTGTGTGTGTGTGTGTGTGTAGGGTGGGGTAGGGGGTTCTACATGGATTTATATGCTCTGTATCTCCACACAATATCTCCTCAGGATGAAGAAAGTGTGAGGAACACTTTGTTGGTGTTCATTCATGTTCTGTTCATTCATTAGAATTCAGAGTAAAGCAGATGTTTAGCTCTGTTACACAGCTGTCTTTTGAACTCAATGCTTATTGTATGTATGTATGTGTGTTTATCAGATGAGCCCTCGGGGACGAGAGGACGATAGAAGGTAAGGAACACGTCTTTAGAAGTAAATCGTGTTGATGGAACGTACAGTAAAATCTATAACTCCAGTTTCTGAGTAGGATTAGATCTGAGCTCTGGTCTGAGTATCTGTCACTGATCTCACTGTTCCTCTCCTGTTTATGTGTTTGTTTTCTCAGCAATAAAGTGGAACGGACCAATAAATGACCCTAAACACCTTCTCAGAGTGAATCCACTGGACAGAACGACCTCAGCCTGTGGTGTGTTACAACTAAACCTGTTCTCTTCGGTCCTGTTTTATATTAAAACTGTTCAGTGCAGGTTTTTCTCCCTGTTTTTTCCCCCCACCAGTGTCCCTCCAGTCTCTCCCCGGTCACATTTCCAGTCTTCCCAGAGTCTCTCCCATCTTCCCCTGGTCTCCCCCCACCCAGTCTCCTTCCAGTCTCTCCCCAGTCACATTCCCAGTCTTCCCAGAGTCTCTCCCGTCTTCCCTGGTCTCCCCACCCAGTCTCCTTCCAGTCTCTCCCCAGTCTTCCCCAGTCTCCCGTCTTCCCTGGTCTCCCCTCACCCAGTCTTCCTCCAGTCTCTTCCTGGTCACATTCCCAGTCTTCCTCCAGTCTCTCCCCGGACACATTCCCAGTCTTCCCCAGTCTCTCCTGTCTTCCCTGGTCTCCGTCTTCCCCAGTCTCCTCCAGTCTCTCCTGGCCACATTCCCGTCTTCCCAGAGTCTTTCCCATCTTCCCCTGGTCTTCCCCCTACCCAGTCTTTCTCCAGTCTCTCCTCGGTCACATTCCCAATCTTCCCCAGTCTCTCCCCAGTCTCTCCGTCTTCCCTAGTCTCCCCACACACCCAGTTTTCCCCATTCTCTCCCGGTCTCTCTGCAGTCTCTTCCTGCTCTCTCCCTGGTCTTGTCTCTCCCCCAGCTGTAAATCTGTGGATCTAT